>NC_034417.1:8522587-8534507 GCF_002078875.1 Numida meleagris | reverse complement strand
CTGTGCGGGGCTCTGGGGGCCGCGCCGTGCGCTGCCTCGGGCCGGGTGCGCTGCGGGCTGCCCCGCTCGGCCGTGCGGTCCGCGAGCTGCGACCGTGGGAGCTTTGCCTGTAGGTCTGGCCAGCACGGGTCTGTCAACTTGCCGTATGTTTTCCGCAGCTTACAAAGCGTGCGCGTTAGTGGCATTCGGTGAGGAAGAAAGCTTTTCCGGTGGCTGATAGACGGGTGCTCGGCGTGGTGCTGACATGAGAGTTTTCCGGTAGTGAGCACCGCGCTGCTGGGGCTTTAAAGCATTAAATACGGTAGATGGGTGCAGAAACCCGACCTCAGATGCTCGAGGTGAAAGGCAACAGGAAAACAAGCAATGTAACATGAATACGTGAATGCCTTCTGCTGTTAAGTTCTAGGCGTGTACGTTTGGCAACTTTTTTTTTTAGTAAACACAAACATACAAATGTTCCTTCGGATAGCCCGTGTAGCTGATTTGCTTCCCTTTAATTGAAGGGTCTGTAGAAGTTTCTCTGGGAGTGAACATCGTGTATCAGTGCCTCTTCTAGTGAAGAAAGTCCAGGGGTTGCCTGAAAATCTGAGGTCAAAGGCTCCTGCAGCAGTGGTACTGCGCTGTGAGCAGGGATCGCCTGGGGCTGAGATTTCTGCTGGAGGAATGTCCACCTGATAGGTGATAATGGGGCTTTTGACCAATATGCGGCAGGTAGCAGGCCTCCTTGGAATGCCTCTGAGGTGCTCATCCCTCCATTCTCCTGTCCCTGCCCTGTGTTTGGGTCTGATCACAGCACCTGCCCTGCGGCAAGTTCGATGAGCAGATCTGGCAGTGTTCTGCAGGTGGGTGTGAAGAAACACTCACTGGGTGCTGCTAGGGCATCATCTCTGCTCCATGGCGAGCTGCTGGGCAGGCACCCCTAGTCCCCAACTGCCGCCACTGGTATTCCCTGTGCCCATAAGGGCATGGCTCTGCAGCCTGATGGTGGGTGACAGGTTTCCCCAAGGCGTGTGTGAGTAGGTGCAGCACCAGCTGGTGGCTTCGCTGTTGCTGAGGGCCTCTGCTAGCAAGCTTGCTGCCTTAATTCCACACAGCTGTGGAATTGGACAGGAGCACAGAACAGAACCACGGGCCTTGTGTGCATCCAGGGTGCCCCCTGATATGGAGCAGGACTGAGCAGGGATGCAGATGTTCTCCCATCTCCTTTGCCACGGAAACGTCTATCCCTCACTGCGCTTTCAGTTATTCAGTGCTGCTGTCTGCTCACCTCCATCCCTGTATTGCTGTACTGACACGCGTGAACTTGAGAGGGCTCTGTTTGCTCCATATAGAACCGAGCAGATTGTTTGTGTGAGCAGAATGAAGCCTCAGGCTTGTTTATGTAGGAAAACAGCCCAGGACAGCTCTTCCTCACTTCCTGGAGACACAGCTGCAGGCACAGGAGAGATGCCACCTGCTGGCTCCGTGTCACCTGGCTGGGGGGCGTCAGCTGCCGTGCCAGGTCCGTGTGCCCTGCACTAGGTGGGCACGTGGAGGGCTCGGGGATGTCTGAGAGCCTTCTGGCATGGTGCTGCCTGGCCGCGGTGTCCTCAGGTGTTGCAGACTGTCCTAGGGAGCTTGCTGGAGCAGAAGTATTTAGTTTAAGTCATTTTTCTTCTCGGTTTGGTACGTAAAGATAACTCTTTCAAGTGCAAAGCACGTTCTTCATCAGCAGTTAATGTCTAATTTTGCCATCGTGGAAATTCCCCAGGAAATGCCACCTGTGGCCCCGCTGCTCCAGCAGGAGCATGTGAGGAGCGGGCTCCAAGGGAGCAAGTGGGATTTAAGGCAGTTCTGTGGACATTCTGGCCAAAACCAGCTCGCTTCATTGTTCCTGAAGTTGCTTCTGTTTTAAAATCTAAGTTACAGAAGCGGTTTACAGGGGACTTCAGCAAGGCTCATTTCCTGTGGGTGAGATATTGCTAAGGTTACTCCTGTTAGGGTCCCAAGAAATGTTGTCCTTAAATATAGCAGAAATTTGCAAAGAAAATTGGAGAGTGACTGGTTTTAAACTTGTTTTTTTGTTGTTGTTTGTTTTTTAATATGCTTTTAGATAGAAGAGAACAAAAATATCTTAATTGTAGATGAAGTGTACGGAAGTTGCTTGACATCCTTTCAAGGGATGAGTCTGATAATTATAAAGTGGCCTAAAATAAGGTTGTTACTCTCTTCTCGCTTCCTTAGTTGTTCATTAGCTGTTCATTGATTCATCAGAATATCTTCCCTTCTAATATAATGTCTTCTCTAATAGCCAGTGAGTTAAAACTTGCTTGGCTGGAAGTGGTGGCTGTTTCCACTACCTCAGATGTTTCTTACGCGACTGTCAAGTTGCTAGAATGAAGTGCTTACTCTACATGATAGTTATATACGTGATAAAAAGGTTAGCCCTGTAGACATTTTATGTATGTAATGGTTTTGTGGTAAAGCTATAGGAAGGATGCATAGAAAAAAAACAGCTCTGCTCATCAAAAAGTGCCAAGTATTTGCAAAGCCAAAATTTCTGATTATCATTATGCAGCAAGATGTGCCATTAATAATCCCAGTCCAAATAACTGCCCCTTCTGTCAATTTGTAGTTTTGTTTACATAAGTGTCTTTCTACACTGCACTGTTACCATGAATAATGGAAGGCAAATGAGAATACCAAATGTGTTCAGTGGGAGGTGGAGGGGATTGTTTGATTAGATGATGACTTCGGCTGGCCTTCATGTCCTTTTTAGGCAATGAGAATTCCTGGCACCATGCTTTAAAACCTGATTTTTAGCACGTTACATATACACATTGTAAATACTTTGCTAGATAATAGAAAATGAGTCCAAAACACTTTAAATTTGCCAGGTGACAGGTGATTCTCTTCTTGCTAAAGAGAAATCTCTGTTACAAATTAATGTGGTTTTTTTTGCTATAATGCTTTTTTTCCCTCTTTTTTTTTTCTTTTTTTTTTTGTGTGTGTGAACATTCCAGGATTTGAAATGGACACTTCGATTATATTGTAAAGACAAGTGAGGCTATGGGTTATGACCCGGGCATTAATGAATTATAAAGGATGAGTAATTTTCCAGTATGAAAGATGTAAATCCAGTAAATAGAAGGTAATTAATTCTGAGTGACGGCATTTTACGGCTATTTATAGAGAGGAAACACAGCCTGCCTGGATATAACGTATGGTTATGCAGTGCTACTCTCGGTCAGGGTAAGGGGAGCATTATTGTGCAGCATGCTAAATACCTTACTCCTTGTAATTACCAGTTAAAATGACACCTTTTAATATTTGGATGCAAATGGCCATGCAGAAATGCGGTAAATGGCAGCACGTTGATTTAGGACTCGGGCTGCGCGGCCTGGTCACAAACAATGCTGTGTAAGTGGCTGCAGGAAATGTTTTTCTCTTATGATAGTGTTTAATGTTTTAAATTGTGCAGAAGAGGAAAACATTAAGGCTCCAGGAATGAGAAGTTTGCATGTAGATGGTGTGGCATGTGCTGCAGCAGCAATCTAGTTGTTCTTCAGCGGCCATGCAGCTCCTGAAGCAGACACCGTAGGGCTGTAGGATGTGGTGCACCAGCCAGGAGAGAGGCTCCTTTGGTTGCTTTTGGAACACCACTTTGAAAAGCGTAGGTGTGCTGCTCTGTACTTCTCTAGCTGTTCAATTCTATTCTGGTGCTCTCGGCTCTGTGACCCCTTGTGAAAGGCTCAAGCTCTTCCAGCACCATTGGCTGTAGTTTTGGGGAAGCCAACCACCGTCCTCTCGGTGTAACTTAACATGAGATTGAGAGTTCCTCCTGATTGCTGTTATTTTCGAGAGATCTTGTTCTGTGTTGGTAGTTCAGCCTTGGGGTTGTCCTGTCGATGTCACCCGTGGTTTACAAGCAAACTGTGGTGCGTATCAGTGATGTTTTTCATAAGCAGACTTGCTGAAAATAGCTGTAAATGTGTTCCTCGTTGGGTTGCTGATGTTGGTGGGAAATTTACCAGTCCTGTTAAAGCCAGATAGACTTTACAGGTGAAACTGCCCCAGCGGCCTGGGTGAACCTTCACGTGCTCAGCTCTGTTCAGTGTCTCTGAATTAAAGCATCCCAATGTCTGTGTCACTGCCAGTGTTCAGAGAGAGACCTTTCTGACTGTAAACAAGTGAGGAGAAGGAATCCCATAAGCCCGGTCCCTTGGTATAACATGTCTATACGGCTCTTTTACTTAAGAGGTAATAACTTTGTTAGTCTCCTTTTGAAGTACAGGCTAAGTCCAGGTTTGAATTAACGTAGTTATTGTATGTCATATGGTCATCTGAACTAGAACTTGGGCTCCATATTATAGATAACGTTTGCTGAATGCCTGATTTATTTGTTCAGTATTTCTATAAAGCTGAGAAAGAAGTTAGACGCTACCTAGCCAAGATGTATGGATTTTGCTTTAGCTCCCAAATTATGGATGCTCTTGCTCACAGGGAGTCATTCAAGTTCCCCTTTTTGTGTGTGTGCGTGCACATTCAACTTGAAGCAAGAATTTCACAGAGCAACAGGAGAATCTCGGAACTTCTTGGAGAAAAAAGAGAAAAATAACTTGTCTGCTTAAACATCATGGTGATTAACTGCGCATTTTTTTCCAAGTCAAATGCTCGAGCATTTTGACTGTTGGATCAAAGGTTACCTGTGTTCTCTTAGGATGGAAGAAGTACCGTAGAAGGCCCTACTTTAGAAGGACCCAGATTTCTTCCAAGTGTAATATTAAGGAGCAATTTCACAGCCTGATATGTCCTTTTTGGTAGTGGGACTGAGTGGACTGCTGTTACTTTGACATCGTGTTCCCTAAGCTTTCCATCAAGATGCTTTAATTTTCATCTTACAGAACAGAGCGGTACTTCAGTTGCAGTGATATAATTAACAAACATCCTCTGCTTCCCTTGTAGGTAATAGGCAAGGATATGAGTCACTAATAACCAAATATCTTGTTTGTATTGACGTTCTCCTTTACTGGCCTTGAACAGCAGCAGCAGCAGTAGCAATAAGTATAAAACAGCTGCTCTTTTGACTGAGTATCTGTAAAAACTGGTGGCACTAAGCTGGGCTTATAAATCTGGGTATAACTGTTGTCTCCGTCCCACCCCATGTCCTGCCCTGCTCTGTGGGAAATACAGCTTTGGAGTTCTCATCAAGAGAATTAGGTACAGACGTAGATCTTAAAATATGTTTAGCTTGCTTCTGTGTTGTTGTTGTTTTAGCTATCGATGTGATGGGAGAAGAGGGCATTGCAGGGTGCGATTCTGCTCAGGGAAGAAGCAAGGCTTCCGAGCACTCTGTCTTTTGTAGAACAGCAGATCAATATGAATAAGGGATTAACAACTTCCCTTTCAGAAATGCGTTTAGAAACTGCAGGTGCTTTTAAATTGGAATATTGACCTTAATTATGGCTATTTATTTTAAAATCTTTTTTTTTTCCTGTTATAGATCTGGTTAAAAATAAGACTCAGGTTCTGAAGTGCTTGAGCAACTTGCTGCTGCCCAAGTCATGACGCTCCCATTTCGAAAAGACTTGGACAAGTACAAAGATCTTGACGAGGATGACATTCTCGGCAAATTATCAGAAGAAGAATTGAAACAGCTGGAAACAGTTCTGGATGATCTTGACCCTGAGGTAGGTATTAGCAGAGAGAAGTCAATTCTTTTCATCAGTTCATAAATTAGTCTGCAGTAACTTGAGACGTACTTTTACTTGAACTCAGCTTGTAGTTAGTATACTCTTGGATGGGATTTTTTCCTAGTCTGCTAGCAGTCTTATTTACAGATACGTATGTGTATATAATGTCTCAGCGGGTTGTTTCCTGTTTGCAACATGAATGCAACTACAGTAGAGGAAAATAGAATAGGGGTTCGTGTGGGATTTATTTATACATGAAAAGTTGCTCTTTGGTGATCGCCTCTGAAAGAATTTACTTAGAAAGGCCTGTTAAACTTTCCTGTTTCCAGTGTTGGATGGTAAACAACCCTTTTGCATCCATTTCTGTTTTGTTGCTTATACTGTTGGATGGGAGAGGGAAGGCACTAAACTCTTCCAAAGATTCTTAATCTTGTACCTAGCAGCATATTTGTTCTCATTCTTTTACCTGGCTGGCTTTGCAAAGAGGGGGCAAATAATTTCTCAACACTTGGACGACTGTCAACATGGGATGTTAAATAAAGAATACTTTAGCCTTCTGTTGTGAAGAGCTGAGTGATGTCCTGTACAGGTCCTGCAGATAAAGTCTGAATCCGAGACCAGTATTTTCACCTCCTGATTCCATTCTTGTTTTTACTAGGACCAGGATTAATTTTAAACTCGATATTCAGGGATTGCTTAAGAATTTTATGATTGCCTGTTTTGTTGTGCAGCAAAATATTTGTGATATTCTAATTTGCTTTGGTTTACAGACACATTTTAACAGAGGAGAACTGGAAAAAGTGATTGACTGTATTTTTATGAGTCTGAATTTCTGTTTGCATATCCTTTTTTTCTTTGCTATATCAATATATTTCAGCTGAAGGAAAAAAAAGCAAAACTATGGAAAAAAACAGCAACTTCAATCAGGTCAGAAGTAGAAATACTTTGTGTTGTTGACAGAGAGTAGCGTGGACAGTTGTCTTAAGCGTGTGGGAATTAGTGATGGAGGAAGCAGTAAGAAGACTGCTTGCTGACTATCCAAACTGTAAATAGCAGAAGTTTATTTATTCTTCATTTAAACAGTGTCCATTCTAAAAAAGAAATACTAAGTAACTAGCAAGCCTACTGCTAGGAGCTATTGTACTTAAAGATGTTGGGTTTGAACTTTGAGGAGAAGGAGGAGGAAGAGGGAGGGGAGTCTGAACAGGCTCACTCAGCCTTTTTAAGCTGTATTTATTTGCTCCATTTTGTTTTGCAGAACGCGCTTCTGCCTGCAGGCTTCCGGCAGAAAGACCAGACTGCTAAGAAGGCCTCGGGTCCTTTTGACAGGGAACGACTCCTTGCGTATTTGGAGAAGCAAGCTCTTGAGTACAAAGACAGGGAAGACTACGTGCCTTTTACAAAAGAAAAGAAAGGTAACAACACCTTGGCCTGTGTAGCTAGTTATGAAATTTCTGAAGTGGACTAGCCAGAGCTACTCTGAACCAAAGTTCAGTGAAGCAGTGGCAGCTTTACTGCTTCTTAACCTGCAGAGTGCTTCTGTGCGGAGGCAGGGTGCTTCCTGATCCAGCCTCATGTGGCACTGGGGCTGGTGTGCTGTTCGTATGTAGTGCAGGAAAGAAATAAGATTCAAAAGATTTTCCCAAAGGTTGTTAAGTTCTGATGGGGATGGCATTCTCCAAATAAGGGTCTTATTCTCCAAATAGGACCTTGGATTTGTATCAATAGTAACAAATACTGTTGTGCCTCTGGCTTACGCCCCGTGGTTCTGAATACAGACAGAGAGATTTGTAATACTAGACTGAATTTAAAATGCAGCAGTAGAATGATGTGTCATGGTAGATACCCAGTAATGTCTGGCCTTATTAGCCTGCAGCATTTTTGAACAAGCGGTGTAAGCAATCATGTTGCTTTTCTCGTATCGTTAGTGAAAAATTTTAATAAGATTGCATACTTGTTATTAGTTAATTATATACTTAACACTGCAAGAAGCCTTGAAGTCTGGCAGTAGCTTATGATGTAAAAGCTGTGGAAACATTGACCTGATAGAATAGGTGCATCATTAAAGCCTGGGATTCTAAATCTTTTGGTTTCTAGTATTCTCACTGGCTCAATATGAATTGCTTTTATTTTCAGGATAAAAGAAAAAAGAATGCGTACTTAAATGTTGTAAGAATAGATTATTTATATTTTCACAAGATGAGTTCCCAAATTTACCGTGCCTTGCTGAGTATCACTGATAGGGACAGGAGCTCCCAGTCCTGCTCTGGCCACATGCATAAAGAAGGAGGCTTTTAGCTTGTCACCAGTGTTTGTATGCTGCTTGTGAGTCCTAGATTATTTGAACCCTCCCCAGCACCATGGCAGGTCTGTTGCAACAGGACTTGACAAAGCTGCCTTATAAGCTGTATTCTGACCACTCAGTATGAGTGGGCTCCTGTCTTAAGAATTGTTCCTCGTAAGGGTTTGCTACCAAACCCTGTGATTCTACTGAAATCTCTGTTGTGAATCATTGCTTACTTGAAACTTGAGTCTTCATTCATTACTGAATTTGTATACGTGATTTGTATACGTGATTGTAATTGTGTGGTAGATTCAGCGAAATTTTTGTGGAGTATTTGCATCTTCTCTGTCTGTGCAGATCGCTGTAGCTATTGCTCAACATCAGTCTCCTTCCTGAAGGAATACAGGGATTGTCAGTTTATAACACGTGCTGCACAGCCTGTCCTATTTCCCTAATGTGCTGTTTTGCCTTAATTATGTAGCTTAACATTCTTTTTGTTCAAAGAGAACTGTGGCACTTGGTTGCCGATGGAGGCGTTTCCTGACTATCTATGCAAGTACTGAAGTGAAGGAGGATGCTGGGTAGTGTAGAGGGCAGAGGAAGGTGCCTGTCATTTCAGTCCTCCCTGCCTTGTTGTCTCTGTGGGCAGTACCCATGCTCCTGTGTTTCCTCCCCAGCCTGCTGCTTGCCTCACAGATTTGCTGGTGTGTGCTGGAGACAGTGTAATGGTCTGATGGGAGAGTCCAAGCACGTGGCATTGCCTCTGGTGTTTGGGCAATCCCATTCAGCCCCTTCAGGACTAAGGTTGGCCAGAGAGGATTTCCTCTAATGAGCACTTAGTTGTTTTGCACATACGTTTCTTTTCCCATCAAGATGTCCTAATGCTTCATTCCACTCGGTGGTTCTTTAAAGCCTGCTTATGTATACATGCACACAGCAGAACTACTTGTTTTGGTTGATAAAATCTGTGAGAACTGCGTAGGAAAATAGAAGGGTCCAGCTGTAACACAGATCTTGGTTAAGAAAGCTCAAATGTCACTTCCTTTATGTAATAAAGTATTACTAAATAGCAGTCTGGATGTTGAAATATGACATGCAAATTTAGTTAATAAAATTTCCCATATCTTTGGAAGAGGATTTACTATAGTAACTTCCTACTTTTTTTTAATACCATGAAGGAAGAAAATGACATTGAAAATGAAATGTAGCTTGCTTTCATCCAAACTGAAAAAATGTGAATACAAGTGTTCAGTGTGGAAATTCATGCCCCTGTTAAATGAGAGGGAGGAAAGAAGAAGGCTGACTGCATTGGAGAGTAGGTGAGGGACAATGTTTTCCCCTCTTGAAAACTGTCGTTTGGTTTTGACTTGTTGCTGTGTTCATGTCAATTTTGTGCAAAAATGGCAATCCTATATAACTTAATCTGTTACATCAGGAGATTGTGATCTCTCATCAAGATGTGAAAATTGGAAAGGGAGTAGAGTAAAACTTGATTAGGATAAGAACTCTCTACGGATTTAAAAAAAAAAAAACAACCATCCTTATGTGATTTTCTTTAATGTTTGGAGGAGGAAAAAAAGGCTGGCTCATAACTCTTCTGTTTGACGAGATAAATGCATTACGGAGATCAGCTAGCAAGTTATGGAATGGGGCAGCTGGAACATTTTGCTTGGTTATGCTGCTAATTCAGAAGAAGAAAACCGACAACCCTAAGCTTCAGATCTAAAGGTTTTCATGGGAGAGAGATGGATTGGAGTTGTAGCTACTTTCTTGGTGTCATTTTTGTGAGTCAGGCTTGGCTATCGTATTTGTGTATGCCTGGCTGCTCTCACTGGTCTAATTTGGTCTAATTACTCCTTTCATGGAGTAAGAAAGGAGGAATCTATCCTTCTTTCTCCTTTTCTCTGTCAGTAGAACCAATGTCCATCATGGTGACTGCGCCTGCAGGTTTATCAGAGCAGCTCACCCTGGATTGCTACTGCCCCTGGTGACCTTGTTTCCCTACTATTGTGCAAATGAAAATCTTCTCTTGCAGTTGTCCTAATTTGTTTTGAGTTAACATGTTATTAAAACAATGTTGACCTGTTTCACTGCTAGGTGCTGTGAATTCTCCAGATTTTTATAACCTTCTTTCTTGCCGTGATGTGAGATGTGGAAGATGCAAAACCACATAAAGTGAGCCAGTACGGAGAGATGGACAGTGCTAAATGAACATGACTTAACAATCCCTATATTGTTATATTTTATTTTTCCAGTTCCTGGCTTGGTTTCTAGAAGCATCCTTTAAAACATACTTTGTTTTTAAACAAGATGTAATGACTTCAGTCACATTCCATTCCAATTAAGTGTTGAACCATACAGTGAACCATTGTTGCCTGACAAATAATTCAGGCAAGAGATTCATGAAACCAATGGGGTAATAATTTAAACAAAACTGGCTTTGTCTCAGTATGTGTCTGTGAGCATGCCAGAAGGATTTCCCAAGGCATGCTGCAGTGAGCAGGATGCTCCATCCCAGCAGGGGAGGGGGGCTCCGGCTCTGGGCTCTGGTGCCCTGCCCATGCTCCCCACTCAACTCACCCAGGTTCTGTGCTTCTCTGAACAACAAAACGTGAGAATCATTGCAGGTGGTATGAGGCGGAAGCATACCTGACATTTGTAATGTACTTTTAGCTGTGCAGTGTAAGGCATTAGCAAAGTATTAAATAAATCAAGTTCTAGGCTTTGCCCTCTTCTCACCGCACTTTTCTCTTCCAGTTTTTCCCCCAGCGTTGCTGCCAGGCTGTGTTTGTTCTGCATAGGTTTGCTTTTCATGTGACTTCTGCTTTTTCTTCCTCTGCTCTATTGCCCAGAAGTTATTGTTAGGTTGACACTCTCACCTGGCGAGAGCTATTTTGGTGCTGACCTGCCTGGCTGGTTTGTGCTGCACTTGGTTTGATTTTGGGATGCTGCTTTCCCCGTTTGCCTTTCAATCACTGGTCTTTAAAGGAAATGTGTTACGTGTTGTGAAATGAAGTTATTATCTTGTAGGAGCTTTGAAGAAACAACTTGTCGAATTGATGTTCACCATACGAGAGCCCTGGAACAAAATAGCATGTGATATACCAGCCTTAATGTACAACAGTGTTCTAATTCACAGCCACGTGTTCTGTAGCTATTTCCTCAGTAAGACACTGAAGGACACAACTCTTGTGAGCTGAATTACAAAAAAATTAATATTCACTTAGACTTGTAGGCAAGTTGATGAGCATAAGCCTGTTGTGTGGTAAGACCTGGTGATTGAGTTATGGATTATAACAACCTCTGTACTGCTGAATCTTTAGTGAATATAAGGTATATAGGATGTGTTAGGTGTCATGCACCCTTCTTCATGAAGTTGCTGATGACAGGAGGTTGTCCTCAGGCACTTGGTTCCTTTTCCTCCTCAGAGAGCTGCAAAACTGATGTGTGGCATTGTTCTGGCCTGCTGCTTGTGGTCAATCGGTGCCTCCTGGGCTGTAGGACTTGGGGGAATGGTGCTGGCAGTGGTGCTGCCTGTGCAAGGCCTTCCATCCCACCTTGGTACTGTGTGCAGCGTCTTGGGTGCAAGACATCCAGCTCTCCTGCCTTTAGTGGGATATGCTGCTGTGTAACTTGGAACTGCAAGCTCATTCTGTTTCAAAGAAAGCCTGTGACTTAGTCCCAAGATGTAGATTGTTTAAGGTGTTAGCCAACGCCATGAAAGACCTGAATGTATAATTATTACGGAGATCATATGGACATCTCTGAAATTTGCCTTTTCAAGTTGTAGTGTTTAATCTTTGCGGTGTCCTTGTTGGCTGACAAGCAAGGAGGATGCCGTGTTTCTTTGTGTGATCAAATCCCTGCTATTTGGAAACGTTCCACCAAAGAGCCAAGGAAGCTGCTCATCATAGAGGCTGTGCAGATGTGTATTATAAAACAAAGCAAAACAAAAAAAAATGGT